>NW_026856518.1:0-9792 GCF_026571515.1 Ruditapes philippinarum
TTTAACATCTTCTTCTAGAAAACCAAAGAGCCAGAGCTTATATATTTGGCATGAAACATCTTCTAGTGAGTGTGTATCATGAATGTTCAAATAAAAGCCCTGGGGTCAAAATTGGTCCCGCCCCAGGGGGTCATTGATTTTCCCTATATGCATTTAGTAAAAACTTAGAAAAATCTTCTTTTAAAGAACCCAAAGAGCTAGGCCTAAGATATTAAGCATGAAACATATTCTAATAAGTGTCTACAAAATTGTTCAAATAAAAGCCCTGGGGTAAAAACTGGCCCCGCCCCAAGGGTCATTGATTTTCCCTACATACATAGAGTAAAAAGTTAAAAATCTTCTTTTAAAGAACCCAAAGAGCTAGAGCTAAGATATTTAGCATGAAACATGTTCTAATGGATGTTTACCAAGTTTGTTCAAATAAAAGCCCTTGGGTCAGCAGTTATCCAAATCAACAACTCTAGTGCATTGGAAGATATCAACCAAGCGTTAAATGTGCTAGCTGATAATCAAAGACGTGAACACCTTGAAGATGTGTTAGCTAATGATTCTGTCATTATACTTTACAAGAGGTATCAAGAGTTCAGGGAAGACGTCGGAAAAGGTCACTTAGGGAAGACAGCACAGTTTTGAAGGGATTTATTGTTAAAATTTGGCTGGTTCTTCGTTTTATGAGACCAACGAAGGAAAATGATCTTGACCTATACATATCAACATTATAAAATATGCAACAATTATTCTTATGATCATCAAAATATGCAAAATATCTATCTGTACATGTTCTTATGTTGATAAATTGATTTAACACACCGGATCAAGAAAGCTTCTTCAAAATAACGGATTCAGTTTAAGCAGATTCAATGTGCCTGGCTCCGGTAATGCTATTAATATAACTATTGAGCAAATAATAAACAGACATACAAAGTCTCGTAAAGGCATAATAGGATTCAGCAGAGACTTTGCTGCCTTTTACAGATGGAGACAAACACAACACTCGAGAGCCAGCTATGTTAAGGCTACATTCCGCAAGGCCGGCATATCATCAGTGGATTCTTCTACACACATTGATACACAACCAGCAAATATAGCTGCATTTGAAAAAAATGTCACGAAACTCAAAGAATCAATATCTAACTCTGTGAATTTATTTTCAACAGAAAATAAGATTGTGTCATTTTGTTTAAGTTTATGAGCTCCTGTACCAGAGGAGATCGAAACAAAGTCTGTTTGATGCCTACCGTAATGGACTTGAATCACACAAAAAGCTCACACAAGAACCTCTGGTTCATAAAATAGATAAGTACAGAATCCCTAAAGAAAGCCCAACACGGCAAAATTGAAAATGTTGCAGGCTCGGTTTGATTGAGCCTGTTCATGGACGGTACTGGAAAGTGCAAGTTACCGTCCACGCCCCCTAGCACCGGCTTAAGCAGAATTCAACATTTAAACGTGAAATAGTAAAATTTTGAATTTAGAAACATCCGCAGATGTGTTCATACGGCGGTTATCATAGAACCTTCAATGTGACACTTCCGTGCCATTCCATGAAAAGCGGCGTATGGTCCCCAAGTAATAAAAAGCGTGTGCCCTGCTCAACTGAAGAAGCAAAACTGAAAATAAATAAATACAGAATCCCTAAAGAAAGCCCAACACGGCAAAATTGAAAATGATGCAGACTCGGTTTGATTGAGCCTGTTCATGGAAGGTACTGGAAAGTGCAAGTTACCGTCGACGCCCCCTAGCACCGACTTAAGCAGAATTCAACATTTAAACATGAAATAGTAAAATTTTGAATTTAGAAACATCCGCAGATGTGTTCATACGGCGGTTATCATGGAATCTGCAATGTGACACTTCCGTGCCGATACAAAGAAAGTTAAAATAGTGACATAGACTCAGAACAATCTTGCTGAAGTTAAGGCTGCTGGCAATGTCTTCGGTCAGCTTATCATGTTATCAGAAGAAAATGACACTATCCTTGAAAAGACCCTTACGTACCCGCTTGGACCAGTGCATTGGTCTCTAGCTACAGCAGATGTCTTACCAACAAAGACTGCCAAGGCAGAACAAATGCATGATCTCGAAAGCGTCTATACAATGATCAGAGGCCGAGTCACAAAAACATAATATACATATATCTTCAAGCACTTTCCTTTCTACCTTCAACCCTTTAAGACGCTCTGAAAAAGCTTGAGATTTTACCAAAATGTGAGCGTGCAGACTTTGTGACAGATACGTACAAAGTAGAATTATCAAATCAGCAGAAAGGTCATGAAGAGGAATGAGTGATACATACATGATAAAATGCAACAAAACCAAAGTGTTGCAAGACTGGAAAGGTTTTTTGTAATAATAAAAATAAGAAATAATTGATAAGATTGATATTAGAGGAATTGTCTAGAGATAAATATGCAGGGAAATTTGACGGAAGGAGAATCTTGTGCTTATGAAGAGACATGTGTATGCCTCCAAAGTAAAGATGGAAACGTAGAAGTAATACCGGTTCCAGATCTACATTATGTCTCCGAAGGAAGCCGATACCAGAACTGTGCTACATATATTACATGCGGCTGAAGATGATGACAAAGCAATAATTGTACGATATCCTGATACTTATGTTATGATATTACTTCTAATGTTAGCACAGTCTATCAACAGATTAATACTATTTGACAATGGTGTCGCTAATAAAATAGAAGACTGTTGAAAGTAAATCAAATCGTTGAAAGACAAGGAAAAGATCTTTGCAAACATTGATTAGCCTATATAGTTTCATCGGATCTGTTTCCACGAGCCCTTTTTATGAGGAGGGGAAATTAAAGCCGTAAATAATTTTTTTAATATCCTGAATATATAATTATACATGTAACCAGTTTTCAAAGAATTGGCAAGAGTGTTGATATTCAAGAAGAAGATTTCAAAATTCTAGAACAGTTAGTTTGCATTTTATAAAGGAAAGGCAAATAAAGTGACATAAATAAGTTGCACGTTGACATTTTCAGACAAAATTTTAGACCAAATGCAGACATACAATTACCCATGTTCTTGACTTGCGTTCAATACCACTATATCTTTCGACATTAAAGATACATATTTATAGATAAAATTACTATGTATCTGTGTGGTAAAATGCCTTTTGTCAATTCCCAACTATTCAAAGTCCTGAATACATAGTCCTGGTACAACCAGAGGTCTCACATATACATTGTACCTCGACAGAGGAAAATATACTACCACCAGGATTAATTGAAAACATAGCTAATAAAAAATGCTAGTGAATTGTTAGAGGATAATTAAAATGAAGAAGGTGATCTAGAGGAAATTGAGATGGAAATTTATATAGATGTAATTTTCCAAGAAGATTTCGAGTAATAATTGATACGTGACTAAAAAGCTGTATAATTGCAAATTATTGGAAGTGGGGGGGGGGGGGGGGGTAAATTATATTCTTTAGTAGCATTATCATTAACCTAAATTGAACAACAAAAAGTCTATTTAACTTCTATAATATTTATACAAACAATGATATTATGATTAAGTGATGTTTTGTTTTTTTAACAAAACCACAAAGTTTAAATTAAAATTTGTATGAACACATCTGCGGATGTTTCTAAATTCAAAATTTTACCATTTCATGTTTTAATGTTGAATTCTGCTTAAGCCGGTGCTAGGGGGCGTGGACGGTAACTTGCACTTTCCAGTACCGTCCATGAACAGGCTCAATCAAACCGAGCCTGCAACATTTTCAATTTTGCCGTGTTGGGCTTTCTTTAGGGATTCTGTTTTTATCTATTTAATAAAATAAGAGGAAAATGGTGGCCATTTTGAATTTGGCGGCAATTTTGAAAAGTAATAACATCAATTAATTATGAAGTAAATCATTTAGGAGACCTTGTATATGATCTAAAACAAAAATCGACCACATAACAATTCATTTGGTTAAAAAATTAATGGTTATTTCAATTAGGCTGATTATTAAAAATTGTGACAGAGGCAGATAATTCACATTGGCTTGTGTCTTAATGGTAAACGTTTCAGTCAGACAACAAGTTGCAAATGTCTTCCTATATGTTTATCTTTAAAATACATAGGTCCCATAAAATACCCAGAGGGGGTAACCTTTTCAATTTCCAGCTCCTACTCTAAAAATATTCAAATGTTAAAGCATGTTTAAGATATAACAATTTATACTCTTGACTTTTTCGATTCACATGTCGGTTTGAAACAGGGCGTCCAATAATCGCCGTTATTGTTCATGTTTTTCGTTAAAGACTTGGCATGTGTCAAGTGCCGTGTGGCAGCCGTAAAAAGTTGCCCCGTACTTCACTTCAGTGTTGTAATATTTTCTGGTCCTTCGGGATCATTGATGCCAACACTATAAAGTGTTGAGAATTGAGTACCGCTCAAGCCGGTGCTAGGGGGCGTGAAGGATGTTGCATTTATTCGTTATCCCTCATGTACAGACTCAATTAAACCGAGTCTGCAATTCTTATGTTATTTTGTTGTGATTAATGCTTCCGAGGAATCACTTTGTTTCCAGAATTTTGATGAATAATGTCAATTCAGACATAGATGACATTGTTAATATCAATGAATTGAAGCTCTTCCTCTTACTCTATGCCGATGATCAGTTTCTTTGCAATGTCTCCGTAGAGCTTGCAGCTATTATTAAATGATATCGAAAAATTATTGCACTCCTCAGGTTTAAAAACGAACACATAAAAACCAATAGAATGATATTTCAAAAAGGGAAATTTATTTAACATGACGTCTTTTTATATGGTACTAAGTTGGAAGAAGTGAATAGATTTAAATATCTTGGTATTAACTAATTTAGAAATGGTTATTGGCATAGAAGTCAAAAAGATATTGCTAGACATGCCTTTTTTGCATTGAATAACTTATTTGTAATTTTTAAATCTATTGATTTACCAAATTCACAGATATTGATGGGCTCATATCCATGTTCTGACTTAGAAGTTGTTCATACTTAACTTTTTCAAAGATTATTGTAACAGTTAGTGAAACGTTCAACAAGTATAGAGGCTTTATATGAAGAACTTGGCAGGGTATAACTTATTGTAATTCATAAGTTAACAAGGGTGCCATAGTCACAAAATACGCCCGTTTACGAAAGCTTTAGATGGAGATGGGGGCATTATGGATAAGTGTTATCTAGCAAGCAAGTTTTTATTCTTGGCACTGTGTTGTTAAATGAACCTTAAAACAAATCAGTAGGGAAGATATGCACAGGATGTGTGACCTTGAACTTGGTCGCAGGGACCTGAATTTTAGGCACGGCACTCAGCCTCACAATGATGAACATTTGTGCCAAATTATATTGAAATCCCTCCTCTATGCATGTAGAAGTTTTGCTCCAGACAAGCGTTTTTCTATGAGCTCTAACTGTGACCTTCACCTTTGACCTAGAGACTTGGTTCATGTGCAGGGCACTACGTCTCATGGTGGTGAACAATTCTATAAAGTAACATTAAAATTCCTCCATGCATGTAGAAAATATGCTCCGGACAACATCTGGATATTTAATCATCTCCAGTGACCTTGACCTTGCAAATATTAACCTAAATTAAATGTGTCACACCTGTAGTCATGATAGTTACCATTTGTGCTACAATCCATCAATAAATGATGACTAAATGGTCCTTATACACATCTTCAAATTTTTATCTGAACTTTGACCTCTATGTGTAACATTGACTTTGGTCGCAGGGATCTGAATTTTGCGTGCGACACTCAGCCTCACAATGGTGAACATTTGTGCCAAGTTATATTGAATGTAGAAGTTTTGCTCCGGACAAGCGTTTTTCAATGAGCTCTAAGTGTGACCTTGACCTTTGACCTGGAGACCTGGATCATGCATGGAGCAATACATATCATGGTGGTGAACATTTCCATAAAGTATTATAAAAATTCTTTCATACATGTAGGAGATATGCTCCAGACAAAATCTGGATATTTCACCATCTTTAGTGACCTTGACCTTGCATATATTGACCTAAAGTACATGTGTCACAGCCGTAGTCATGATAATGACCATTTGTGTTACAATCCCTCAATAAATGATGATTAAATCGTCCCTATACACATATTCATATTTTTATCTAAACTTTGACCTGTATGTGTGACCTTGACCTTGGCCGCAAGGACCTGAATCTTGCGCGCGACACTCCGCCTCACAATGGTGAACATTTGTTCCAAGTAATATTGAAATCCCTCTATACATGTGGAAGTTTTGCTCCGGACAAGCATTTTTCAATGAGCTCCAAGTGTGACCTTGACCTTTGACCTAGAGACCTGGTTCATGTGCGCGACACTGCTCCTCATAGTGGTGAACATTTCTATGAAGTTTCATGAAAATCCCTCCATACATGTAGGAGAGCTGAACTGATATTTACTTGAAAATTAAAACATAATTAAATTTCTATGAGAAAGTATTTACATTTGATAAGGTAATTACTGTATGATCTTTATGAACAAATACCAAGTCTACAGAACACCATAGTTATCACAGTTAAGAATCTTGACCAATGAATGAAACATGTGTAAATAAATGTTACATTCTTTAGAATACTCAAGTCCAAGAAAGAGGATCATTTATGCCCTTTGATTAAATTCTATTTTTAGAATTGAAAGTGAAAGTAGATCAAGGGGAGTAATTGTGTAAGTCATTTATGAACAAAGTAATAACTTTGTTGTCGCCCTTTGATAAAATTCTATTTACAAAATCTGGATATTTCATCATCTTTAGTGACCTTGACCTTGTATATATTGACCTAAATAATATGTATCACAGCCATAGTCTTGATAATGACCATTTGTGTTACAATCCCTCAATAAATGATGACTAAATGGTCCATATACACATCTTCATATTTTTATCTGAACTTTGACCTCTATGTGTGACCTTGACCTTGGCCGCAAGGACCTGAATCTTGCACGCGACACTCCGCCTCACAATGGTGAACATTTAACACAAGTAATATTGAAATCCCTTTATACAAAACACACTATTTCAAACAAGCCTATGTTTTATCGTGAATAATCTGAGACAGTGATTTTAGAAAACTGTGTGACTACTGTGTGATATCAACCATAATTTTACAATTTGTTTTAATTCTGCTAATATTTTTAAGACAGTTACAAATAATTAAGGTGTTGATTATAAAATACATTATTTCTAATTTGGTTAATACCACATTTTAATTGATTGTTTCATATTCTTGTTCTTAGTATGTCGTAGATTTATTATGTGAATGCTGTTTTAGTATTTTAAATTGTATTGCTGTAATTACTTATTAGTTTTTATATCATTGTAAAACGGTAAATACCACATTTTAATTGATTGTCTCGTATTCTTGTTCTTATTATGTCGTAGATTTATTATGTGAATGCTGTTTTAGTTTTTAAATTGTACTGCTGTAATTACTTATTAGTTTATATCATTGTGAAGCGCCTTTGAACATGTATATGAAAAGGGCGCTATATAAGTTTGGTAAATAATAATAATAATAATAATATACATGTGGAAGTTTTGCTCCGGACAAGCATTTTTCACTGAGCTCTAAGTGTGACCTTGACCTTTGACCTAGAGACCTGGTTCATGTGCGCGACACTGCTCCTCATAGTGGTGAACATTTCTATGAAGTTTCATTAAAATCCCTCCATACATGTAGGAGATATGCTCCGGACAAAATTGGACGCCGCCCGCCCACCCACCCGACCGCCCGCCAGGGGCGTTCCCATAATACGTCCCGTTTTTCAAACGGGCGTATAAAAATGGTAAAATACTGGATTAAAATTTTAAATTTACATGATTCATTATTAAATTACCGTGATAGTGTTTTATACAAAACATATGGAATGTTGAAAACTGATGCAGATAACTTTACATCATATAATGGTAGAAACTGGGCTTTTCAGCTTAAAGAATTATTACAAGAACATGGCTTAAGTAACGTATTGAGCAACCAGGGAGAGGATAATTTCTCTATGATGTAACAAAGATTTTTTTATATGTATCAACAATGGTATTCTAGTGTTACCAATTCCAGTAAGCCACAGGTATATAGTTCATTCAAACAGGATTTTAAGTTTGAGAAGTATCTAGATAACATAGGAAATGCTAAATTTCGAATAGCACTTACTAAGTTTAGGATCTCATCTCATCAATTGTCGATCGAAACAGGAAGATATTATAATATACCACAGTCTGAACGCATATGCCAATGTTGCCTGATGAACGTTGTAGAAACAAAGTATCACTTTCTTTTGATGATAAGGAATTAAGAGAAATATTTTAAACCATGTCTTTGCCATTGGCAAACACTTTATAAGTTTAAAAAGTTAATGGTATCAAGTATAAAGTATCTACAACTAAATTAAGCAAAATATAGATATTTTGCTAACTTAAAGAGAAATACTGTTCATTAGTCTTACACAGTTTGTTTTATTAATACTAATTAATAATTACGGAAGATATGCTTAAGGTATTAGGACCCTAATGGGCACTATCAGGAACTAAAAAAAAATTGAAGAAATATGGTAGTAATATGCCTTTAAAATGAATGGGGTACGTCAGAAATATTGATATATTTTATAGAAAATAATTAATAAAGTATTTCTATAAAACCTTATAAATTTACCGTGAAATAACAAAAATCTTTATTATCGTCCATAATATTTACAAAATTTTCCTTAAGCATGTCGAAATGGTCAGAGAATTATGACTTAACTCCCTGGTGATGTGTAAAAATTGTTCATACGAGAGAAAAAAACAAAACAATTTCCTTTTATATTGAAATATCCAATATTTCACTGCAGCTAGTAGCGACGTTAAGTACATTGATCTAACCAAATTTGGAGGAAAATACGGCTTAATCTGATTTATGAAATACATAAATATATTTGTTGGCACAATGCAGTATTGTTGTTTAAAACTGATGTAAATTATTTAGCGAAACTCTCCTCGCCAAAACAGTACGACATGTGGAATCTATATATTCCACTACTCGACAGTCAGATTTATTTGTGTAGTATTCGGTAATCGACATCGCTAAAATGGCTTTTTTCATTAAAATCATATTTATCCGTTTAATTTGTGATTGTGCATTTATTGACAATTATATAAGACATCGCTAGTTTTAAACTTTAAATATGTTGTACTTTGTTGGATATTTGTAACAACATAAACATATTTTTTTCTTTTCAATCGCTTATTTTAAGCTGTTTAATAAACCGCTGTGTCAGAGATGATAACTACTGTGAACCGCTGTATCAGAGATTTCATGTCAGCTTTGTATTTCTTGATCTTCGATCAGAAAATACAAATAGTGTTGACCGTTTTTTTCTAAACAAATTAATAAAACTATCACCCGTTTTGATTACATTAGTTTGCTTTTTCTCCACAATGATTATGGAATGGCATTTAAGTATGTGTTTTATTCTCTTATTAATGCTTATTAACCCAACCTGTTCATCATAATCATATGGTTATAATTGTTTCATTTTAACTAAATTTATGTCATTTTGTACGATTAATTGTTAATGACTATGAGATCGAGTTAAAAGGCATGCCTGTTTTTCAAATTAAAAAAAAAAACATTATCCTACTAAGGGTAAACTATAAATGATAAAATTTTGACAGTACATTTCAATGTTTAAGGGGTATAATGAATTCAATAGAAGACGACACGTTATAATAACAATAATAATAATTGAAAAAACAATAATAATAATGATGATGTTGAATGATGTTGATGAAGATAATGATTG